>NC_053393.1:339647626-339690516 GCF_905171765.1 Bufo bufo | reverse complement strand
TCTGAACGTGTATTCAGCACGGCAGGGGGCGTCATTACAGACAAACGCAGCCGCCTGTCTACAGCCAATGTGGACAAGCTGACATTCATAAAAATGAACCAGGCATGGATCCCACAGGACCTGTCCATCCCTTGTGCAGATTAGATATTAACTACCGCCCCTTAACAATATATTATTCTACTCCAGGGCACTTCCTCATTGAATCCTATTTTTATTTTCATTTTACCATTATATTGCGGGGCAACCAAAAGTTGAATGAACCTCTCCTCTGTCTGGGTGCCTGGGCCTAAATGTGTGACAGTGGCCTGTTCCAGTGGTGGGTGACGTAAAGCCTGATTCTCTGCTATGACATGAAGACTGATTCTGCGCTGACATAAGGCCAGATTCTTTGTTACGGGACCTCTCTCCTCTGCCTGGGTGCCTGGGCCTAAATATGTGACAGTGGCCTGTTCCAGTGGTGGGTGACGTGAAGCCTGATTCTCTGCTATGACATGAAGACTGATTCTGTGCTGACATAAGGCCAGATTCTCTGTTACGGGACCTCTCTCCTCTGTCTGGGTGCCGGGGCCTAAATATGTGACAGTGGCCTGTTCCAGTGGTTGGTGACGTAAAGCCTGATTCTCTGCTATGACATGAAGACAGATTCTGTGCTGACATAAGGCCAGATTCTCTGTTACGGGACCTCTCTCCTCTGCCTGGGTGCCTGGGCCTAAATATGTGACAGTGGCCTGTTCCAGTGGTGGGTGACGTGAAGCCTGATTCTCTGCTATGACATGAAGACTTGCAGCGTACTCAAGTTAGGTTTAAAAATGTTCCTGAGTGTTGTAGTGCAATTGTGACACTAACCTGAGACAGCTGACTCTCTGCAAGGGCAGGTGATGATAAGTAATGTTCGTGACGCCAGTGCCAATTAAACGGTGGCACGCCGTTTGCTGATAGCAGGAATAACTGAGGAACCACGTGATGTTAAAACAGAACTCAAACTTTAGTAGTCATCATACATGGACATTGATGGAAGCGCAGTTCCTTTGCAGACAGTTGGTTGCAGTACATTTGATGCAGGCAATATATATAGCAAGGTGACTTCAGAGTGTTAAACACAGGACTTGCAGTACAGGCGGCTTGCACTCTATTCCTGACTGATCCTGGAACATAGAAACTCTTCTCCAAGGTCCGATGCCCTAGCTCTTGCGTATATCCTTGGTTTTATAATTATCAAGTACCTCCTCTGTTGTCTTTAGTACCTCTTGCTTTTCTGGACTTGCCTCTGTCTCTCTCGGTTTCCTCAGGCTGATTAACTGTGGTGTTCCTGCTTCTGCATATATGAACTCAGGAGGGGAACCTTCTCCTTGGATCTGGAACCCGGTTACAGGGACTGCAATACCCTCTCCTGGTCTGCAGGCTTCAGGCCTGGACTTGACTCTGACATAGTCTAATCTCCAACTCCAACTCTTTAACTCTAGACTCCAACTCCCTTTCCTTTCCCTGACTGGGCCTTATATAAACTAGGGCTCCCTAGCTCCCTCTAGTGACTAAGAGCTGGAATGACACCCCTAGCAGGCCTGTACATGCACATTTTACAGTAACAGGGAAGTACATAGCATTACATTACATTATATTTTATGCAGATGACTCATACCAACCTCCCCATAAATAAGGGGAAACGACAGCACACAAGTGACCCTTCTGTAGTGACGGGCATTACAGCTCCCGTACACTACATACCCCGCTGCTTTAAGCTGAGTACGACCTCGTACTCCATCAGGGCCCGCCCAACTGGAATCTTTACCTGAAACAGGAAAAGACACATGCAGGCATACATATATGTCATTCATATCAGGTCCAATTGGCAAAGGTGAAGTGTGGTGACAAGGGGCGTTCGTTCTCTTCTCTCAGGACAGTGAATGGAACTGGGGCGCTGACCTGGCACAGCGTAACATTATTACCAGGATAGTCCATATGTGCAAATTGTCCTTAATAGAACAGCATGAAAGATATAACAGTATAAAAGTTCTTGGAGGCTCAAAGAACAAATATGAGTCCGTACCCAGGTTACTTTGTATAATTCACAGAGGCTCGCAGGCAGTGGAGTCCATCTCTGGGCACATTTCCTTAAAAACAAAGATCTCAGAGGCTCAGGTACTTTTGAGTCTATCACTGGGCACATATCCTTGGAATCCAGTTGCACAATAAAAATTACAGCTAAAAACAAGTGCTGTAATACCCCTGATCAACCTGAAAAGGGGGTTAAGGGTAAAAGGTGCAACAACGGAACAGGCACAACTTGGTGTGTGATAGCAGAAGCAGGCAGGAGGTCCTGGAAACAAACTTGGCTTTGCTGACTTTATTATTTCAGTGGGTGACACCTACCACTGAGCCGTGGATAAACTGGCAGCAGCAACAAAGGACCAGAAACATAGGACTCCTGTCCTGGAAGAGTTAAATTTTCAAAATCATCTCTTGGCAAAATAAATCAAAGGCCCAGCAGGCTAATTCAAAAGGGCCTATCATAATCACCCGGCTCTGCTGGCAAATATGGCCTGTAGTAGTCCTCTACAGGAGGATGTGCCCACATCACAGTGTCAGGGGGCAGCTGCAAAGTGAAGGGACCCCTAATAGGAATTGGCCCCATAGGCCTAGGGGTAAATACACTGGTGGACGGTACCGGTCCAGGCATAATGATTGTAGGTTGCGGTGGACTTGATACCGCCGCCGCAAGCGGTCCGGTGGGCTCTGTGCAGCAAGCCACAGGATTAGCAGGTCTTCTTTGGGACCTTGACGGAGCAATGTTAGCAGAAGGTGGTTTACGGGTGGTGACAGGCACCCTTACCTCATCCTCCTTAGGCGGCGTCTGGATCCTGGCGGTGGCAATCTTACGCAGCTCCCGCAACTTCTCCTCCAGCCGAACGATCTGGTCACCTATACTTTCAGTGTCAGAGTCGCTGTCTTCTGCTGGCGCCGCCGGCGCAGGTACAGTGTAGGATGCATCAGACGCGGCCGCTGCAGGCTCCGGTGGCGCATCGGGTCTCCTACCCTTCCGGATATTCTCCAGGGTAACGCGGAGTCCTTTGAGATTTTCCAGGTCTTGGATGGTCTTCTCTCGGCGAGGCAGCTCGGGGGACGGATAGGGACTCACCCATTTCTCCAACACGGTTGGCTGCCAGAATACATTAGGACCAATGAAAGAGCCCCGCTCCTGGAACGCGTGATGGGCTGGTTGTTCTGGAGAGCGTTCAGGTTCCCGCTCGCAGCCAGAATAGTCCTCTTCTGCCTCCCAGTCCTCCGGTTCCCTCTTGGGACGGGTCACGGCAGTTGCATATGGCCCTCGCAGACTCTCGGCAGGGGTGAACTCCACCTCCTCTCCCTCGCGGAGGCTATGCTGATATGAAGGGAGGTAATCTCTCTTGACAGATCTCCTGTTAACGTATAAGTCTCTGCCAGTTAGGTAGTCTTGTATGAACCCGTAGCCACGGGTCTTGTCAAAGGACACCACCAACCCCTTCCTCCTTTCCAGGCGGGGTTGGGTATTTATGTGCCGCTCGTGAATCGTCTTGGTTAGCTCTTCATAATATATTTTAGTTTTGGTATTCCTTTTTATAGCGGCCTCCCGCATCTCTGCCATTAACGCAGACCACTTGAAAGAGGGCTGAAAAAAGTCTCTCCAAGAGCCATAGCAGGGCTCTGTTTCTTTCCTCGGTGGCGGGCAGGCGGGTCTCTCCGGTCCCGGAGAGTAGGCCGGTGGAGCGTCCTCTGGCTCTACACCGATATCAGTCATTTTTGGTAACTCAGGCGCGGACGTCGCAGCAAAGCAGTCCTCACTTTCCAACATGCTCGATCCTTCTCTGGAGAGCGACAGGGTGGCGCCAATAAGTTCAGCCAGAACCTCCCATTGCACTAGGAGGCCGCCCCCCAGGTATTCCAGTATGTGGAAGGCGGAGTCCATGCTGGCAGACATACAAATGTCCAGACAGGCGGTGGCGCCTGATCTTGAACTTTTTCCCGCTTTTTCAGCAAAAAGGCGACAACCTTTCCCGCTTTTTCGGGATGAAGATGACGCAGCAGTAATTTCAGCAAGCTCAGCGGCCATCTTTAGCAAAAACCGCTGTCTATTCACTGACAGCAAGCAGGATGGTAAAAAGTCCATAAAACCACACTCCGATGTGGCGATTTCTTTCCTCTTGATAGCGCAACACTGCACAGCGCTTTTTGGAGGTTTTAGGGACACTTTTAGTATGTTTTTCAGTCCACAAAGTCCACTTTAATAAAACAGACAATTTGTCACTTTGGTCACAGGGCAACTGTATAAGGCACAAAGTTCACGCTTCTTGCACTAGAAAGCGTGCGTATCCTGTTCGTGACACCAAAAGAGAGGTGCAGCGTACTCAAGTTAGGTTTAAAAATGTTCCTGAGTGTTGTAGTGCAATTGTGACACTAACCTGAGACAGCTGACTCTCTGCAAGGGCAGGTGATGATAAGTAATGTTCGTGACGCCAGTGCCAATTAAACGGTGGCACGCCGTTTGCTGATAGCAGGAATAACTGAGGAACCACGTGATGTTAAAACAGAACTCAAACTTTAGTAGTCATCATACATGGACATTGATGGAAGCGCAGTTCCTTTGCAGACAGTTGGTTGCAGTACATTTGATGCAGGCAATATATATAGCAAGGTGACTTCAGAGTGTTAAACACAGGACTTGCAGTACAGGCGGCTTGCACTCTATTCCTGACTGATCCTGGAACATAGAAACTCTTCTCCAAGGTCCGATGCCCTAGCTCTGGCGTATATCCTTGGTTTTATAATTATCAAGTACCTCCTCTGTTGTCTTTAGTACCTCTTGCTTTTCTGGACTTGCCTCTGTCTCTCTCGGTTTCCTCAGGCTGATTAACTGTGGTGTTTCTGCTTCTGCATATATGAACTCAGGAGGGGAACCTTCTCCTTGGATCTGGAACCCGGTTACAGGGACTGCAATACCCTCTCCTGGTCTGCAGGCTTCAGGCCTGGACTTGACTCTGACATAGTCTAATCTCCAACTCCAACTCTTTAACTCTAGACTCCAACTCCCTTTCCTTTCCCTGACTGGGCCTTATATAAACTAGGGCTCCCTAGCTCCCTCTAGTGACTAAGAGCTGGAATGACACCCCTAGCAGGCCTGTACATGCACATTTTACAGTAACAGGGAAGTACATAGCATTACATTACATTATATTTTATGCAGATGACTCATACCAACCTCCCCATAAATAAGGGGAAACGACAGCACACAAGTGACCCTTCTGTAGTGTCGGGCATTACAGCTCCCGTACACTACAGACTGATTCTGCGCTGACATAAGGCCAGATTCTCTGTTACGGGACCTCTCTCCTCTGCCTGGGTGCCTGGGCCTAAATATGTGACAGTGGCCTGTTGCAGTGGTGGGTGACGTGAAGCCTGATTCTCTGCTATGACATGAAGACTGATTCTGCGCTGACATAAGGCCAGATTCTCTGTTACGGGACCTCTCTCCTCTGTCTGGGTGCCGGGGCCTAAATGTGTGACAGTGGCCTGTTCCAGTGGTGGGTGATGTGAAGCCTGATTCTCTGCTATGACATGAAGACAGATTCTGTGCTGATATGAAGCCAGATTCTCTGCTATGGCATGAAGAGACTGATTCTCTGCTGACATGAAGCCAGATTCTTTGCTATGGCATGAAGAGACTGATTCTCTGCTGACATGAAGCCAGATTCTCTGCTATGGGACCTCTGTCCAATTGATATTGGTTCATTTTTATTTTTTTAATTTTTATTTTAATTCATTTCCCTATCCACATTTGTTTACAGGGGATTTACCTACATGTTGCTGCCTTTTGCAGCCCTCTAGCTCTTTCCTGGGCTGTTTTACAGCCTTTTTAGTGCCCAAAAGTTCGGGTCCCCATTGACTTCAATGGGGTTCGGGTTCAGGACGAAGTTCGGGTCTTGTTCGGATCCCGAACCCGAACATTTCCGGGAAGTTCGGCCGAACTTCTCGAACCCGAACATCCAGGTGTTCGCTCAACTCTACTCACACTGCATCACCAGCATCCTTAGCTGATTATAGGAATGTGTTTTACATCATTTTAGCCTATTTATGGCTCTGAATTTGTGTTCCCTTACCTGGAATGAACAAACACATGACCTTCAGTATGGGAATACAGGAAATGTAGCAGTAAATCCTGTCCTCCCATAACCCAAGATCTGCGTTATTCAGTTCCCCTTTGCTGTTTGTAGTTCTGCTATTAAAGCTTTCCCTCTGCTGCCATCTACTGGTGGTTAATAGCAATGTCATGAATTTAATATAATACAGTCATACTTGTGAATTGTTGAAGCTAGAAATTATATAGATATTAGTTTATTCTTATGGGGTGCCTATTTTTTTTATATCTCTTACACATGTATTAAACTTAGTGGTTCAACGGTTTATTAAAACATCACTAAATTTGACAGAGATACTAGTAAAGGAGTGCCGCGTGGGTGCCCATTTCTCCAACTCGTCCACAGCTTCAGCCGCTTTGTCAACGCTGCAGCAGCACTTGGGGCTTCCAGCTCACCGACTGTTGTGCGACATGATCATGCGCTGGAACTCTACGTTCTACATGTTGGCCAGGCTTTGTGAGCAGCAGAGCACAGTTATGGAATACCAGCTGCAACATGGTGGTCGCCTTTCGAGTCAACTTCCACTATTCACAAGCAAGGAGTGGGCATTGATGGCAGACCTCTGTGAGGTTTTAAGAAACTTTGATGAATGCACACAGATGGTTAGTGGCGATAACGCTATAATCAGCGTAAGCATCGCACTTCTGTGTCTACTCAAATGATCGCTGCTCACAATTAAGGACGATGCTCTGAATGTGGCAGAAGTGGAAATGGCGGAGGACTTTAGTGTGGGTGATAGCCAGACCACCCACATTCCGTCTTCTCAGTGCGATTTTGACCATAAGGAGGAGGAGCTGTAGACAGTTGCCTCTGCTACAGAGGGTACTACCGACGGAACTTTAATTCCATCGGTTCGATGTGGATGGGCACAAGGGGATGAGGAGGAGGATGAGAAGATGGAGAGTCATCCTGACATCGACATAAACGTCATGCCTGTTGGTACTCTGGCACATATGGATGACTTCATGTTAGGCTGCCTTTCTCGCGACCCTCGCATTATACGCATTTTAAATAACACAGATTACTGGGTGTTCACCCTTCTCGACCCCTGCTACAAAGAGAACTTCTCATCTCTCATTCCTGTGGTGGAGAGGGCAAGTAAAATGGTGCAATACCAGAAGGTCCTTGTTGACAAATTGCTCTAAACATTTCCATCTGACAAAGTTGGCGGCAAAGTCCTTACTTTCATAGGCAAACGAGGAAGGCAGACAATAGGAACCATCTCCAGTTCCAACAAAGGCCGGGAAACACTCTCCAAGGCATGGGACACTTTCATGACACCCCGCCAGCAACCACACCCTGAAGCGCGGCCTACTGTCCCAAGGAGAGAAACGTTTTGGAGGATGGTGAAGGAATGCATAGCAGACCGTGTCAGCGTCCTCAATGATCCCTCGGTGCCTTACAACTACTGGGTGTCCAAGCTGGACACATGGCACGAACTTGCGCTCTATGCCTTGGAGGTGCTGGCCTGCCCTGCCGCGTATTGTCTGAGCATGTATTTAGTGCTGCTGGTTGCATTATAACAGATAAGCGTATCTGCTTGTCCACTGACAATGCTGACAGGTTGACTCAGATAAAAATGAACAAGGCCTGTATTGCCCCTGACTTCTCAACTCCACCAGAGGAAAGCTGAGCTAATTAGGAACAAAAACACAATTTAAATGTATGCTTTATAATGTACTCAAACCACAAGATTCAGATCCACCCTTTTCACTGCAAAAAAGGGTATATGTTTGAATCTTGTTTTCTCCTCCTCCTCCTCCTCCTCTTCCATACAGTATATATGCCCTCATTACAATGTTTTATAGGGTCCGATCACCTTTAGGCCCTCACCTCCAATGTTTTATACGGTCTGCTCACCGGTAGGCCCTCACCTCTAATGTTTTATATGGTCTGCTCACCTGTAGGCCCTCACTACAATGTTTTATAGGGTACGCTCACCTTCAGACCCTAACTAGGGTTGAGCGAACCTGAACTGTAAAGTTCGGGTTCGTACCAAACTTTAGGATTTTTGGACCCCGGACCCGAACCCGAACTTTTCAGTAAAGTTTGGGTTCAGGTTCGGTGTTCGGCGAGTTAATGGCGCTTTTTGAAAGGCTGGGCTGCAGAGCAGACAATCAACAAGCGTTTAACTTGTGTGCCCTTAGAAGCCATCACAGCAATGCCTACTAATGGCATGGCTGTGATTGGTCAGTGCAGCATGTGACCCATCCTCTATTTAAGCTGGAGTCACGTAGCGCTGCACGTCACTCTGCTCTCATTAGTGTAGGGATTGGATGCTGCAGCTGTGAGGGAGAGAATAGGAAAGAATCAGTTATCTGAAGTGCTTGTTAACTCAGCAATCTACAGCGATTTTGTTTTGTGGGTGCAGTGCACAATTTTCTTACCCTGCTCTGAGCCCAGTGACACAGAATATTTTTGTTTTATCCGTCTGTTAGTTAGGTGGGCGTCGGCGGCCATTTTAGCAAAGCATAATTGCATTTCTGACAGTGAAATACAAGCTTGAAATTATAATCCAAGTGCAATTATAATCTGTGTTTTAAAAAAACACCCATTTTTTGCAAGACCCTACATCTGGGGCCTTTGCTGCAGTTGTCACAGTTAAATACAAGCTTGAAATACTGCAATTATACTCTGGATTTAAAAAAACACCAATTTTTTGCAATACCCTACATCTGGTGTCTTTGCTGCATTTGTCACAGTGAAATACAAGCATTAAATAGTGCTGTTATATTCTGCTATTAAAAAAAACACCCATTTTGGGCAAGATAATACATTTGCGGCCTTTGCTGTATTTGTCACATTTCAATACAAGTGTTAGATACTGCTGTTATATTATGGTATTATAAAAAACACCCATTTTGGGCAAGATAATACATTTGCGGCCTTTGCTGCATTTCTGACAGTCCAATACAAGTGTTAGATACTGCTGTTATATTCTTGTTTTAAACAAAAACACCCATTTTGGGCAAGATAATAAGTTTGTGGCCTTTGCTGCATTTCTGACAGTCCAATACAAGTGTTAGATACTGCTGTTATATTCTTGTTTTAAAAAAAAAAAAAAACATTTTGGGCAAGATAATAAATTTGCAGCCTTTGCTGGATTTGTCACAGTCAAATACAAACTTTAAATACTGTTGTTATATTCTGGGTTTAAAAAAACACCAATTATTTGCAATACCCTACATCTGGGGCCTTTGCTGGATTTGTCACAGTCAAATACAACCAGTCAATACTACAGTTACATTGTTAGTTGACAAATTAACATTTTTTGTGACCGTGAAGTAATTGTATAAAATTCGCCTGTCACACTGTTGTGTGACCTCAAGAAATTTTTCCTCTTTATGACACCGGCACTGCCTTACTCTCAGTGAACTTAATTGTTGACTATTGGCAGTTACATTGTCGCCTGACAAAAACCATCTGTTAGTTTGGTGGGTAAACGCAAAGAATGAGGAGAGCGTCAAATAAGGGACATGGCCCCGGTTGTGGTGCTGCTGGTGGAGCTCCTGTTGCAGGGAGAGGACGCGGTCGATCTGTGCCAGCTACATGCACAAATGAAACACCTTCCTCAGGTGCGAGTAGGTGACAGAACCTTCAGCGTTATTTGGTAGGGCCGAATGCGGTTCTACGAATGGTGAGGCCAGAGGAAGTACAAGTGATAGTAGATTGGGTGGCTGACAGTGCCTCCAGTTCCCTCACATCGTCTTCCACCCAGTCTCCTGCTGAAAGATCAGAGTTCGCATCTGCAGCCCATGTCCATCAATCCTTCACCTCACCCCCTTGCAAATCAGCCTAGCAGTCTTAACCCCAAGTCATGGAGCAGTCTCTTCTGCTTTTTGATGACTCTGCTAGCAGAGTGGCCCCAGAAGTGGAAGAGATTGAGTGCACCAATGCCAAACCACTTATGTTTCAGGATGAGTACATGGGGGGACCACCGGATGATGAAACACAGGTGAAAACTGCTGTGGCTTTCTGCAGTGTGCAGACCGACAAGAAGGGCAGGGGTGAAGACTGGGTGGAAGATGATGTGGAGGACGATGAGGTCCTCGACCCCACATGGAATCAAGGTCATGTGAGTGACCTGTGTAGTTCAGAGGAAGAGGCGGTGGTCGCACAGAGCCACCAGCACAGCAGAAGAGGGACAAGGGTGCAAAAGCGGGGCGGCCGTCCCCTAGACAGTACGCCTGCTACTGCCCACCACAGCAAGGGACCGAGCACACCAAAGCCAGCTCCAAGGAGTTCCCTGGTGTGGCAGTTCTTCAGACAATGTGGTGATGACAAGACACGAGTGGTTTGCACGCTGTGCTATCAGAGCCTGAAGCGAGGCATAAACGTTCTAAACCTGAGCACACCCTGCATGACCAGGCATCTAAGTGCAAAGCATGAGCTGCAGTGGAGTAAACGCCTAAAAAACCAAGAAAGGTCTCTGGCTCCTCCTGCTTCCTCTTCTGCTGCAGTCTCGGCCTCTTCATCCAAGTCTGGAGTGACAGTGGCACCTGCCACCCTGCAAACAAAGGATTTGCCAACAACACCACCACCTGGGTCACCAAGCATCTTTACAATGTCCCATGGAAGCGTTCAACTCTCTATCTCCCAAACACTGGAGCAAAAGAGGAAGTACCCCCCTACCCACGCGTGATCCCTGGTCCTAAATGCCAGCATTTCAAAATTACTGGCCTTTGAAATGCCGTCATTCCGTCTGGTGGAGATGGAGAGTTTTAAAAGCCTTATGGCGGTGGCTGTCCCACAGTACATCGTGCCCAGACGCCACTACTTTTCCAGGCGATCCATCCCTTCCCTGCACAACTAAGTGGGGGACAAAATCAGGTGTGCACTGTGCAACGCCATCTATGGCAAGGTCCACCTAACTACGGATACGTGGACCAATAAGCACGGTCAGGGCCGTTATATCTCCATAACAGCACACTGGGTAAGTGCAGTGGCGGCTGGGCTGAGGCGGATAGCAGGGTGGCGCATGTCTTTCCACTACCGAGGATTGCAGGGCACTTCTCTTTGCCTCCTGTTGCTTCCTCCTCCTACTCCGCTTTCTCATCCTCTACCGGCTCCTCATCCGGTCAGCGTAACACCTTCACCACCAACTTCAGCACAGCCAGGGGTAAACGACAGCAGGCAGTTTTAAAACTTTTCTGTTTGGGGGAGAAACCCCACACCGTGCAGGACCTGTGGACGGGCCTTGAACAGACCGATGAATGGTTGGTGCCAGTGAGCCTCAAGCCCGGCCTGGTGGTGTGCGATAATGGGCGAAATCTCGTAGCAGCACTGGGACTAGCTAGTTCGACGCACATCCCTTGACTGGCACATGTGCTGAATTTAGTAGTGCAGAGGTTCCTTAAAAAATACCCCGATATGTCAGAGCTGCTGCAGGAAGTGCAGGCCATCTGTGCGCGCTTTCGGCGTTCTCACCCTGCTGCTGCTCGCCTGTCAGATCTGCAGCGTAACTTCGGCTTTCCCGCTCACCGCTTCATATGCAACGTGCCCACAAGATGGAACTACACCTTGCACATGCTGGCCAGACTGTACGAGCAGCAGCAGGCCATAGTGTATTTTCAGCTGCAGCACGCACGGGTGAGTCGCTCTGCGGAACAGCACCACTTCACCACCAATGACTGAGCCTCCATGCGAGACCTGTGTGCCTTATTGTGCTCTTTAAAGTAGTCCACCAACATGGTCAGTGCCGATGATGCCGTTCTCAGAGTTACTATCCCACTTCTATGCCTCCTTGAAAAAACGCTTCCGGCGATGATGGAAGAGCATGTGGCACAGGAGGAGGAGGAAGAGGGATCATTTCAGAGGGTTTCAGGCCAGTCATTCCCAAGTGGCTCTGAGGGTGGGTTCCTGCACCCACAAAAGCCAGGTACACAATTGTCCAGCCAGGGCACAGTTCTGGAGGATGACAAGGTGGAGGATGAGGAGATGGAGGAGGAGGAACCGTTTTCACAGCAGGGTGGCACCTAAACCAGCTCATTGCCATCAATGGTGCGTGGCTGGGGGGATACAGAGGACACAGACGATACACCTCCCACAGAGGACAGCTTTTCGTTGCCCCTGGGCAGCCTGGGAAACATGAGCGATTACATGCTGCAATGTCTCCGCAACGACCGCCGAGTTGCCCACATTCTAACGCACCATTCTTAATTCCATCACTGAGCGTGATCATAAGATACGCGAGTACAAGCGCACAGTGGAAGCACAAGGCGAAGGCAGAGGAGGAGGAAGAGGTCGCCAATGCAGCTTGGGCATTACCAGCACCTCAGAAGGCAGGGTTAGCATGGCTGAAATGTGGAAAAGCTTTGTCAGCACTCCACAACAACCAGCACCACCAGCTGATATGGAACGTCTTAGCAGGAGACAGCATTTCAGCAACATGGTGGAGCAGTATGTGAGCACACGCCTACATGTACTGAATGATGGATCTGCCCCCTTCAAATTCTGGGTCTCCAAATTGGGCACGTGGCCTGAACTTGCCCTTTACGCCTTGGAGGTACTGGCCTGCCCTGCAGCCAGTGTATTGTCTCAACGTGTGTTTAGCATGACAGGCGTGTTATCACAGATAAGCGCAGCCGCCTGTCCACAGCTAATGTGGACAAGCTCACGTTCAATAAAATGAACCAGGCATGGATCCCACAGGACTTGTCCGTACCTTGAGCAGAATAGACACGTATACCGGCCTTACCCAGCCATTGTTATACTACAGCGCAATTGCTCATTGTTGTATTTTTGATATTTCCCACTCTTTTGGGGTGTACCTAAATTTCAACAAAAAATAAAATAAATAAAAGAATAAAAGTAAATAAAACTGTGTTGGCTACCTCATCCTCCTCCACCGCCGCTTCCACCTACACCTCTACATCCACTGCCTCCTCAACCTCCTACTCCATATGGACATCCACCTCATTAATCAAGATTATATTTTTTTATAGGCCCTGCAGCCTTTCAACAAGCTTTATTAAATGCCCGAACACCGAACTCGAACCCAAACTTTTCCCGGCAATGTTCGGGTCCGGGTCCCAAAAATCTTAAAGTTTGGTACAGACCTAAACTTTACAGTTCGGGTTCGCTCAACACTATTTATAAGTAATGATTTATTATTGATACTAAACACACATACAGAAAGATATTATATATTTTATACATGCTAGTAATACACTGCCTGTGCAAAAAAAAAGTTGCCACCAAAAAAAAAAAGGTCACACACTTTAATATTTTGTTGGACCGCCTTTAGCTTTGATTATGGCACGCATTTGCTGTGGCATTGTTTCGATAAGCTTTTGCAATGTCACAAGATTTATTTCCATCCAGTGTTGCATAAATTTTTCACCAAGATCTTGCATTGATGATGGTAATGTCTGACTGCTGTGCAATGTCTTCTCCAGCACATCCCAAAGATTCTCAATGGGATTAAGGTCTGGACTCTGTGGTAGGCAATCCATGTGTGAAAATGATGTTCCCTGAACCACTTTTTCACAATTTGAGCCCGATGAATCCTGGCATTGTCATCTTGGAACCACTTCGACCGCCCCTCATATTCAACCTTTCCAACTCTCCCAACTGTATTAATTCAGCAACATACAGTGGGATGCGAAAGTTTGGGCAACCTTGTTAATCGTCATGATTTTTCTGTATAAATCGTTGGTTGTTACGATAAAAAATGTCAGTTAAATATATCATATAGGAGACACACACAGTGATATTTGAGAAGTGAAATGAAGTTTATTGGATTTACAGAAAGTGTGATATAATTGTTTAAACAAAATTTGGCAGGTGCATAAATTTGGGCACCACAAAAAAGAAATGAAATCAATATTTAGTAGAACCTCCTTTTGCAGAAATTACAGCCTCTAAACGCTTCCTGTAGGTTCCAATGAGAGTCTGGATTCTGGTTGAAGGTATTTTGGACCATTCCTCTTTACAAAACATCTTTAGTTCATTCAGGTTTGATGGCTTCCGAGCATGGACAGCTCTCTTTAAGACACACCACAGATTTTCAATTATATTCTGGTCTGGGGACTGAGATGGCCATTCCAGAACGTTCTACTTGTTCCTCTGCATAAATGCCTTAGTGGATTTTGAGCAGTGTTTAGGGTCGTTATCTTGCTGAAAGATCCAGCCCCGGCGCAGCTTCAGCTTTGTCACTGATTCCTGGACATTGGTCTCCAGAATCTGCTGATACTGAGTGGAATCAATGCGTCCCTCAACTTTGATAAGTTTCCTAGTCCCTGCACTGGCCACACAGCCCCACAGCATGATGGAACCACCACCATATTTTACTGTAGGTAGCAGGTGTTTTTCTTGGAATGCTGTGTTCTATTTCCTCCATGCATAATGCCCCTTGTTATGGCCAAATAACTCAATTTTAGTTTCATCAGTCCACAGCACCTTATTCCAAAATTAAGCTGGTCTGTCCAAATGTGCTTTAGCCCACCTCAAGCGGCACTTTTTGTGCTGTGGGCGGAGAAAAGGCTTCCTCTGCATCACTCTCGCATACAGCATCTCCTTGTGTAAAGTGTGCCGAACGGTTGAACGATGCACAGTGACTCCATCTGCAGCAAGATGATGTTGTAGGTCTTTGGTGCTGGTCTGTGGGTTGACTCTGACTGTTCTAACCATTAGTTGCTTCTGTCTATCCGAGATTTTCCTTGGTCTGCCACTTCGAGCCTTAACTTGAACTGAGCCTGTGGTCTTCCATTTCCTCAATATGTTCCTAACTGTGGAAACAGACAGCTGAAATCTCTGAGACCAGCTTTCTGTATCCTTCCCCTAAACCATGATGGTGAACAATCTTTGTCTTCAGGTCATTTGAGAGTTGTTTTGAGACCCCCATGTTGCTACTCTTCAGAGAAAATGAAAAAAGGAGGGAAACTTACAATTGACCCCCTTAAATACTCTTTCTCATAATTGGATTCACCTGTGTATGTAGGTCAGGGGTAACTGAGCTTACCAAGCCAATTTGAGTTCCAATAATTAGTTCTAAAGGTTTTGGAATCAATAAAATGACAACAGTGCCCAAATTTATGCACCTGCCTAATTTTGTTTAAACAATTATAGCACACTTTCTGTAAATCCAATAAACTTAATTTCACTTCTCAAATATCACTGTGTGTGTCTCCTATATGATATATTTAACTGACATTTTTTATCGTAACAACCAACGATTTATACAGGAAAATCATGACGATTAACAAGGTTGCCCAAACTTTAGCATCCCACTGTATTTAATATTATTTTTAATTATTACACTTTTTAACATATTTTTCCATATATTTGATATTTTTGTGGCTTACGTATTATGAATTGAAAGTTTTAACAAATTTTAAGTGTTTTTTATATAAAACGCATCAATAACGCAATCGCGTTTTTTATACGGCTGTCACTCTTTCATGACCGAGTTTACAATTTACTGGTATCCCATTATCCTATTCAGCCACACGGGACGCCGTAGTTAGTCCGAGCAGTGGGGAAAGAAGATACCTGGCAAGTTTCCACAAGCATAGTGGAAATGTATGACATCCACTATTTTTAGTATCAATTGGTGATATTTATTCATAAGGAGATGGACATACTTATTCGCTAGAGATCCACTTTCATACGGGATATTTTAAGTGGAGTCTCTTCAACATGTGGCAATACTGCATAATTGCTGGCTCCATTGTGACATTTTATAGCAACCAATATATTTCGGATACCACAATCAGGTGTATTACAAGTCGGCTATTGTTCCTATCATAGAACAACTTCCAGCAGTTTTTCATATGAACCTTTATTAGCTGACCATTTTTATCAGTCGCTTTTTGTGCTATTTTGTGTCATTAGCTTTTTATACACTACATTTTATATTACATTTTATCTGTCTTATACATCCTATTGGTGTACATTAAATATTGAACTTTGATATATTTTGTTGTCCAGAGCTCCCAGATATTTGAGTGCCCCTCAAATACGATTTTCTATTTTTGCTTTCTGGATCTGGGTGATTCTAGAGGAGCGCACCTAGTCCATAGGGGTCCCTCAGGTGAGCCACTAATTTGCTTATTTGAGTCATCTTGGAATATGCCCGTGCCATCAGGGAAGAAAAAATCCATTCATGGAATATCCTGGTCATTTAGTATGTTCAGGTAGTCAGCTAACCTCATATTTGGAGCACATACTGTTGCTGAACCTAGACCTGACCAACTGCAGCAACCCCAGATCATAGCACTGCCCCCACAGGCTTGTACAGTAGGCACTAGGCATGATGGGTGCATCACTTCATTTGCCTCTCTTCTTACCCTGATGCACCCATTACTCTTGAAGAGGGTAAATCTGGACTCCTCAGACCACATGATCTTCTCCCATTGCTCCAAAGTCCAATCTTTATGCTGCCTAGAAAATTGAAGCCTTTTTTTTCTGGTTTGCCTCACTGATTAGTGGTTTTCTTATGGCTACACAGCTGTTAAGTTCCAATCCCTTGAGTTCCCTTCGCATTGTGCGTGTGGAAATGCTCTTACTTTCACTATTAAGCATAGCCCTGAGTTCTACTGTTGTTTTTTTATTTCACCAAACTTTTAAGTGATCGCCGATCACAATCATTCAGGATTTTTTTCCTGCCACATTTCTTCCTCGAATACGATGGGTCCCCACTATCCTTCCAGTTTTTAATAAAGCGTTGGACAGTTCTTAACCCAATTTTAGCAGTTTCTGCAATCTCCTTAGATGTTTTCTCTGCTTGATGCATGCAAATTATTTGACCCTTCTCAAACAAACTAACATCTTTTCCACGACCACGAGATGTGTCTTTTGACATAGTTGTTTAAGAAATGAGAAGCAACTCATTGCATCAGTTGGGGTTAAATAACTTATTACCAGCTGAAAGATAATCACCCATGCAGTAATTATCCAATAGGAGGCTCATAACTATTTGCTTAGTTAAATCCAGGTGGCAACTTTTTTTTGGGACAGGCAGTGTATAATGGTCTTAATGTAAATGGATAATGTATATACTCCAACTAAACATTTGTAAGATTTTCAAGATTCTTAATTTACTTTATGGTAAAGCACTCATGTTTTGTTTATACGAGAGTGATGACCACAGGTGGTCAAGGCATACTCATGTCTCCCAAGAGTTAAAGTCTAAGAATAATAGTCAAATTTAGTTGACTTGAGTGTCAATAAGTATTAGTATATGGAAGAAAGTATGCAAATACAAGTGCATAATGAAATATTATATAGTTATCTATTACACAATTATATGAACCAATCATCTAATCAGGATATGTGAGTATGACATGCATGAACTACATGGTAATCATGAAGTTACTGTAATTGTTATTTGGGATATTGTATTCCAGAGAGATTCCAGATATAGAAAATAGGAAAATCCAGCTCACTCGCTTTGAGAATCCAGGTAATCCACCCTTGGTGCACGGAGATGTAGGTAAGACCTCAATGATTATAAAGATAAAAGAATTTCAGCACCTGTAATCTTTTAGTGATGATTTCTTTATTCCAGCAGTGGATAATAAAACGTCGATTCCAGGTATAGAAGTAGTTAATCCTGGAACAGTGATGGGAATTGAACCTCATTAATGGTCATTTAAATCTAAGGGTCGACTATATTGGAAAGCATATAGTCGACCCTTATATTTTATGTTAATACATATTTGTTGCTTTTCTAAACAAAGTTTTATATTTACAGTTATATTTTAAAGAAGAATACAATTATATTTAATAGAGTAATATGTTATATCTCATGCAGAATATTATTTTATTAAAAAGGTAAAGATTTGGTTTTACTGTATTCCACAAACACAAAAATACATGACTGAAGGAATAAAGATAAAAAGGTTACACTTACATCAAGGGGATTTTGTATTAGGATAATATTTTCAATAATATAAAAGCATTTATATTATGTTGAAATATAATATGGTAATAAATGAATGGTATGGTACAGTGTGATACTATAGGTTAGGTATAATCACCAACTTTGGTGTAACAATAGGAAAGAAGAAGAAGATATCTTCAATGAAGACTAAAGTCAATGGGAAATGTAATGTTTTCTAGAGACTGTGATATTCATGAAGTCTATAAAAAAAAAAAATAAGACTGATGTGCACAGAGGCCCAGGTAATAGACTTGGAGGTTAAGAAATCTGTGTTATATTCTGGGAAATCTGTGAAGATAGGGGTCACTGCAGAGTGATACAAGACAAGGGTGAAGAGTACCTGGAGCACACCTTTCCATAGACAGCTCCAGCGGTACAGTTCATAGAAAGAAAGTTCTGTCCACACAGAAAGGAGGTCTTTGACAGAAGGACTGGCATCCAAAATGGAGAACTGAGCTCAAGGAGAGCAAGTACTGTAAAGCTTCAGTAAGTGATTTAGCGTTAGAAGAGCTAGGGTTCAAGAAGTGAGATATTTAGTGCCTATGTATAGCCTAGGTTGATTGTCTTTTTTTCCCCTGGAAAAAGCTATTCCATTGAATTGCTATAAACACCTCTGTGAAGTTCAGGAATCTGCTACTTGTGATACAAAAGCTAAAAGCTTTGTTAAAGGACTAAGTTGATTTCATTTGATCAGTGACAATTATACCTAGAGTGTGAAAACCTTCATATGAGGCTAAATGGGCAGTTACTATCAAAATTGTTCTCCAAATTCTCTATAATGTTCCACCAAGTTATAACTGGTGAGAAAGAAGGGAAATGACAAAAAAGTCACAGCTGTTCAGAGTGAGTTACATGACTCTTCTGAAGAAGACCAAGGAATTCCTGATATGTTTGTAAGTCAAAATCTGTGCCAAGGAAAGCTGTGTTACCTCAAGTCATCAGGAGTGATAGATCTTGTACATGAACATCATTGGGATAATATGATACAATTCAATTCAAGGAGTGCACACCATCTACATCAATCCTATCATAGATTTTATGTGAGTCAAATTTAAGATGAATAAGTGAAACTACAGTATCAAAACTATGATGAGACCAGAAGAAGATGATGATGAAGAGAAGAAGATTCCTAATAAGATATTAGATTAGTTCTTAAATCTATTTCATTGGTATTAAATCACAGTTTACCATTTGTTCACAAATATTATTATTTTAAATAAATATTTTAAGGACAATTAATTTATAAAGAAGAAAAGAAGATTGAAGAGTCCAAGATAATTGTAAAAATTACATTTTGTGGGTTTGAAAATAAATATCTCACCCTCAAGAGTGGGAAATGTTAAGTAATATGTCACATAAAATTAATTGGTATTTAATATAAATGATTTATTATACTACACACTGACACCTTCTACTGCATAGTGATACACAAGGGCGATGGGAGGTCTGTATGGGAACGTCAAGACCTATATTTGAAGTCTCGATATCTGACAATGTAGAAGCACATACATTAGTAAGACATGCCTGTATCTAAGGTATAAATGACTGACAGAGACAGACAAGGGGGTCGTCTTCTTACTCTCACTCTGTTGGGGGGTTGTTGCTGCTGAAGAAGACACAAATGGAGCCTGAGAAGGAGGTTCCTACCCTTCAGAAAGGATACTTTAAGGACATTAATATTCAAGCATGGACAATAGACTAAGACTTTTCCTAAACTATTTTTGTAAGTAATCAACTTTTATGAAGACCGAAAATAAATTGCATACATTATATTTGGAGAGGATTACCAAATCAGTTGTTATATTTTTTATACATATATTTATTGCAAATAGACACCAAAAAGGGCTTTAGAACATATACAGTTGTGTTAAAATAATAGCAGTCAGACATCACTAACCTGATCAATCACTGTTTTTGGTAGAAATTATATTTCTGCATGGCAAATAATTTACTAGCAGGTGTAGTAGAGTAATAGAAATCCAACAGACCCAACAGTCATGACATGCATGCTGCTGATTCTGTGTAATTGAATCACTAATTGAAAGGGGCATGTTCAAAATAATAGTAGTGTGGAGTTCAATGAGTGAGGTCATTCATTCTTTGAAAAACTGTTGGCAATTATTGCCCTTATTTAACGAAGGAAGGCAGCACATGTTGTACATGCTGGTTACAGTGCATTTCTCTCTGAAATTCTGAGGAAAATGGGTTGTTCCAGACATTGTTCAGAAGAAGAATGTATCTTGATTAAAAAGTTGATTGGAGAGGGGAAAACATATAAATAAGTGCAGAAAATGATAGGCTGCTCAGCTAAAATGATTGGAAATGCTTTAAAATGGCAACCAAAACCTGAAAGACGTGGAAGAAAGCGAAAAACTACCATTCGAATGGATAGAAGAATATCTGTAAAGAATAAATCAGGGCAACTGGACTTACTGTAGATTTCTTGAAAACGTTTCACTCGTTCTTCCAACGAGCTTTCTCAATTCTGAATGACTGTACAAGAATTCTCTGGGAATAAATATGTACCTGAATCAACATCTGGTAATTATACCCAGCATGGGGTCAGAGGTCATTATACCCAGCATGGGGTCAAAGGTGTTGAATCCATTATCCTAATTGGAGTCAGTAGGTGATAATGACCTCCCAGAAAAAGGTGTCAAGACAGTATTGTATGTGGCAGACAATAGATGTCTAACCCTCCCGCCTCTATTCAAGCTTGGCTTCTCAGTTTTTACGTAGCTGGCCTCCTTCACACCTCGTTTGTACCAATCGGCCTCCTTATCCAAAACACGTACTTGACTGTCTTCAAAGGTGTGACCTGTTTCTTTTAGATGTAAGTACACGGCTTAATCTTGACCAGAGGTTTTGGCTCTTCTATGCTGAGCCATACGCTGATGTAGTTGTTGTTTTGTTTCGCCGATATACAGTTCTGAGCATTCCTCATTGCACTGGACTGCGTACACAATGTTGTCCATCTTGTGTTTAGGCGTTGGGTCTTTTGGGTGAACCAGTTGTTGCCTCAGTGTGTTGCTGGGTTTAAAGCAGACAGGGATGTGATGTTTATTAAAAATCTTTTTGAGTTTCTCAGACACCACAGCTACATATGGGATAACCATATTCTTGCGTCTGTCATGCTTGTCGCCCTCACTGGTAGTGTTGGTGCTCTTTCTTCTCCTTCCTTCTGTTTTGACAAAGGCCTAATCTGGATACCCACAAGTTTTAAGTGCCCCTCTGAGGTGTTTGAATTCCTTCGCCTTGGCCTCTGTGCTGGTGGGGATTTTCTCTGCCCGGTGGTGTAGAGTCTGGATGACTCCCAGTTTGTGGTCTAGAGGATGGTGGGAATCAAATAGAAGGTACTGGTCTGTGTGTGTTGGTTTTCGATAGAACTCTATTCCCAGCTTCCTTCCCTCTTCCACTGTTATAAGACAGTCCAGAAACGCCAGTTTGTTGTTCTGCATATCTTCCCGCGTGAAATTGATGTTATGATCCACTGAGTTGATGTGGTCGGTGAAAGCCTGTAACTCTTGTTTATGAATTTTAACCCAAGTGTCATCCACATATCTGAACCAATGACTCGGTGTAATTCCCATGAAAGTGGTCAGGGCTTTCCTTTCTTTCATCTATTGTCTACCACATATAATTCTGTCTTGACACCTTTTTTCTGGGAGGTCATTATCACCTACTGACTTCAATTAGGATAATGGATTCAACACCCTTGACCCCATGCTGGGTATAATGACCTCTGACCCCATGCTGGGTATAATTACCAGATGTTGATTCAGTTACATATTTATTCCCAGAGAATTCTTGTACAGTCACTCAGAATTGAGAAATCTCGTTGGAAGAACGAGTGAAACGTTTTCAAGAAATCTACAGTAAGTCCAGTTGCCTTGATTTATTCTTTACAGATATACCATGACCTGGATAAATGAGAACCTTCACAGACGGATAGAAGAATAGCCAAAATGGGCATGACTCAGCCAACAATCAGCTCCAGGAAGATCTAAAGTTACCTGTGAGTACTGTTACAATTAGAAGACACCTATGTGAAGCCAAGCTATCTGCAAGAAGCCCCCGCAAAGTCCCACTGTTGAAAAAAAAAGACATGTGCTGAAGAGATTACAATTTGCCAAAGAGCACATTGACTGGCCTAAAGAGACATTTTGTGAACTGATGAAAGTAAGATTGTTCTTTTTGGGTCTAGTGGCCGGAGACGACCCCCAAACACTGAATTCAAGCCACAGTACACTGTGAAGACAGTAAAGCATGGTGGCACAAGCATCATGAAATGGGGATGTTTCTCATACTATGGTGTTGGGCCTATTTATCGCATACCAGGGATCCTGGATCAGTTTGAATACTTGAAGAGGTCATGCTGCTTAATGCTGAAGAGGAAATGCCCTTGAAATGGGTGTTCCAACAAGACAACGATCCCAAACACACCAGTAAACGTGCAACATCTTGGTTCCAGACCAACAAGATTGACGTTATGGAGTGGTCAGCCCAATCCCGGCATCTTAATCCAATAGAAAACCTGTGGGGTGACATCAAAAATGCAGTTTCTGAGGCAAAACCAAGAAATAGACAAGAACTGTGGAATGTAGTCCAATCATCCTGGGCTGGAATACCTGTTTACAGGTGCCAGAAGTTGGTTGACTCCATGCAACACAGATGTACAGCAGTTCTCAGAAACCATGGTTATACAAATATACACTCACCTAAAGAATTATTAGGAACACCATACTAATACGGTGTTGGACCCACTTTTGCCTTCAGAACTGCCTTAATTCTACGTGGCATTGATTCAACAAGGTGCTGATAGCATTCTTTAGAAATGTTGGCCCATATTGATAGCATAGCTTCTTGCAGTTGATGGAGATTTGAGGGATGCACATCCAGGGCACGAAGCTCCCGTTCCACCACATCCCAAAGATGCTCTATTGGGTTGAGATCTGGTGACTGTGGGGGCCATTTTAGTACAGTAAACTCATTGTCATGTTCAAGAAACCAATTTGAAATGATTGGAGCTTTGTGACATGGTGCATTATCCTGCTGGAAGTAGCCATCAGAGGATGGATACATCTTCTCATTCTGTTTACGCCAAATTCGGACTCTACCATTTGAATGTCTCAATAGAAATCGAGACTCATCAGACCAGGAAACATTTTTCCAGTCTTCAACAGTCCAATTTTGGTGAGCTCGTGCAAATTGTAGCCTCTTTTTCCTATTTGTAGTGGAGATGAGTGGTACCCGGTGGGGTCTTCTGCTGTTATAGCCCATCCGCCTCAAGGTTGTGCGTGTTGTGGCTTCACAAATGCTTTGCTGCATACCTCGGTTGTAACGAGTGGTTATTTCAGTCAACGTTGCTCTTCTATCAGCTTGAATCAGTCGGCCCATTCTCCTCTGACCTCTAGCATCCACAAGGCATTTTTGCCCACAGGACTGCCGCATACTGGATGTTTTTCCCTTTTCACACCATTCTTTGTAAACCCTAGAAATGGTTGAGCGTGAAAATCAAAGTAACTGAGCAGATTGTGAAATACTCAGACCAGCCCGTCTAGCACCAACAACCATGCCACGCTCAAAATTGCTTAAATCACCTTTCTTTCCCATTCTGACATTCAGTTTGGAGTTCAGGAGATTGTCTTGACCAGGACCACATCCCTAAATGCATTGAAGCAACTGCCATGTGATTGGTTGACTAGATAATTGCATTAATGAGAAATAGAACAGGTGTTCCTAATAATTCTTTAGGTGAGTGTATATTAGTTAAGTGACTCAAAGGAAAGCAAAATCTTCAAACATTTTTCAGTTTATATAGTGAATATTTGAGTTTGTAAAGAAGAATACAAACACTGCTATTTTTTTTGAACAGTCTAATATACACTTTTCTTTAAAAATTTTAGAGGAACAACACAAATTTGATATATTTTTCTTCGTGTTTTGATTTGGAATAGAATGTGTAGTATTCCCAATGCATTTGTGTGTATGGAAATAAAAGCTATTGGAAGGATTTTGAGCTTTATTCACTTTTTTAAACACACTGCAATTATTTTGAACACATTTGTAACTGCACTGCTGAATGGCAAATAGGCCCTTATTTTTTCCCACAAATACACGCCATATAAGTGCACTGCTGAATGGAAAATAATATGTATTTTTTCCCACTAATACAGGCCAAAAAATGCTTTCGAACATATAACTGCACCGCACAAGGGCAAATAAGACATAAAAATACTTCCTTTTAATAAAACCTATTAATGGCTGTATCAAACAGCACTTGCACCCCAATAACAAGAACAGTTTGCTGGAATTACAGAGCTGTATAATGGCAATTTGGAACCGCAATCAGTGCAGCAAGGTGTATTAGGATTGTTCCTATTACCCAGGCTGTAAACTCCCTACTGAACCCTGTTCTGCTTCAATACTGTGGAATGATTCCTCTCTATCCTTTCCTTGAACTTCTATACAGCAAAATAAAAGTTTTAAAGTCTTTTCTACCACTGTCCCTACCGCCTGCTGACGTCTCTCCCTGCACTAAGTACGATGGACCATGGCTGAATCCAAGATGGCTGAGGCTATTTATAAGGCTGTGACATCACAGGGATGGCTGGCTGCTGATTGGCTGCATGCATGACATTATGGGTGATTCTGCCTTCCCAGAGTTCCTTTCTCTATGTCCTCACATCTGCAGCAGCCATTTTAGGAAAAAATGTGATTTGTTACCACGAAGCATGAGGAAATTCTGATTCGGTGCAAATCGAATTTTTCCTGAAATTCGGATCCAATTCCACTTCGTCAACATTGATTCGCTCATCTCTAGCCATAATCAAGCACCTCTCATTATAAATGAGCTATAAATCAGGAAAGAATTTGTTGATTATTAGCTTGGCAGAGCGCACCACCATATGAAGTGCCTCCTGTTCTGTTTCTTGCTACTACGGAACCAGACTGTAATGTTTCCTGTCAGGATACTCTTGATGACACAGGTGTAGAAGTTCTTTAGTATCCTGAGGGGTATTTTGAAATCCCTCTGGCGTCTGAGATGATAAATATATTGACAAGCCTTTTTTGCGAATAAGTTTATATGACTAGCCCAAGATAATTCTTGCATAATATGTGCTCCCAGGTATTTAAAACTGGCCACTTTCTCCACTATATCCCCATTAATCCTGATGGGGTGATAGATCATCTTCCGCTTCTTGCTGAAATCCACCACCACCACCTCCTTTGTTTTGCTGACATACAGACTGAAATGGTTATCTCAGCACCAGTTTACCAGGTGAATTATCTCCTTTAGGTAGGTTGTCTTGTTGTTATCGGAGATCAGACCTACCACAACAGTGTCATCAGCAAACTTAATAATTGAAAGGAACTGGTGGTGGCCACACAATCAAAAGTATATAATAAGTAGAGTAATGGACTTAGGACACAGCCATGTGGGGTGCCATCATTCAAGATGAGAGGGACGAAACATGTTTGCCCACACGTACTATTTTAGATCTATCTGACAGAAACTTAGTGATCAACTGACATAGTGATCAGTTTAGACTTAGATTCCCCAACTTAGTAACCAGTATAGAGGGGATTATGGTGTTGAAAGCAGAGCTATGGTCCACAAACAGCATTCTAACATAATTTCCTTTCTTAATGTCCAGATGAGATAGCACTGTGTGCAACATATAATTAATAGCATCGTCTGTAGAACGGCAAGCAAATTGTAGTGGATCCAGTTTTCTGACCAGCCTTTCAAAGCAGTTCCTCACAATTGAAGTCAATGCTACAGGTCAATAATCATTCAAACAGGTTGGTTGTGGTTTCTTCAGGACAGGGACGATAATGGCCTTTTTGAAGCATTTTGGGACAGCAAACAATTGCAGAGATTGATTAAATATTGTGATAAACACTGGGGCTAGCTGATTAGCACAAGATCTGAGGACTCAACCAGAAATAGCATCTGGACCTGCTGCCTTACTTGTGTTCACCCTCTTCAAAGCCCTTCTCACCTCATGTTCTGTGATAATAAGGGTAGGACCATCCTACAATTAACAGGTAAGAGATAATTAGCAGTATTAACATGGGATTCACCATGAAAGTGCAGATAGAAAAAAATCAACTCCTATGCCAGAGATATGTCCACATGCTCAATGCTGTTAGTCGATGATTTAAAATCATTTATCATTCTTGAAGAAAGTCACAGAAATCAGATAATAATGCACTTAGTAAAGTAGATGCGAGCATTCTATATGGACAAAGTCCTCACTCTGATATGATAAAATCTGAGACACTTAGCCAATATATTTTGATCAAAACACATTTGTGCCCGCCTACCAAGCGCCAAGGTGGTCACAGGTCAGGCGGGTCCTAGTGTGCTGCTCCTAGTCACCTCCATGTGCATCAAGAAACCAATGGGAGGAGAAGCAAGCACACCTATATGTACCACCTAATCAAGGTGGTCTATGAGATAGGAAGGGAAAAAGTGCAGAGGAATGCTACTACCAAGATAAAATAGGAGTGCATTCACACTTGAAGGTGCCACTCCCTCAAGCATATACTATATAAACAAAAACATCACAGAAAAATAAACAAAGATAAAAACATCCTGCACGGTATGATATTTAAATGTGCCGATGCCCCTGGCCATATTATTGAAGAAAGTCACAGAAATAAGATAATAATGCACTTAGTAAAGCAGATGCAAGCAATAAGCATTATATATATACAAAGTCCTCACTCTGATATGATAAAATCTGAGACATTTTAATCAAAACACATCTGTGCACGCCTACCAATCGCCAAGGTCGTTTCATGTCAGGCGGGTCCTATGCTAAACCTACCTAAGCCATTGGGCTTCTATGTTCAGGAGCGCAGACCCAGCACATATGGTGTGCTGCTCCTAGTCACCTCCATGTGCATCAAGCAACCAATGGGAGGAGGAGCAAGCACACCTATATGTACCACCTAATCAAGGCGCTCTATTGGATAGGAAGGGCAAAAGTGCAGAGGAATGCTACTCCCATGATAAAATAAGAGTGCATTCACACTTGAAGGGGCCACTAAAGGCCTAAAGCATATACTATATAAACAAAAAATCACAGAAAAAGCAAAGATAATGGTATGATATATAAATGTGCGGGTGCCCTAGGCCATATTATTGAAGAAAATCACAGAAATAAGGTAATAATGCACTTAGTAAAGTAGATGCAAGCATTATACTGTATATATACAAAGTACTCACACTAATATGATAAAATCTGAGACACTTAGCCAATATATTTTGATCAAAACACATCTCTGCCCGCCTACCAAGCGCCAAGGTGGTCTCAGGTCAAAATATATTGGCTAAGTATCTCATATTTTATCATATCAGAGTGAGGACTTTGTACATATATATAATGCTTGCATCTACTTTACTAAGTGCATTATTATATTATTTCTGTGACTTTCTTCAATAATACGGCCAGGGACATCCACAAATTTATATATCATACCGTGCAGGATGTTTTTATCTTTGTTTTTTCTGTGATTTTTTTGTTCATTTATCATTCTCAGCCCATGCCATAGACTCTTTGCACCATTTTGTTGGAATTGTAGCTCTAACATCTGTCCATAACAGTGTTTTGTTTCCTTAACCACTCTCCAGACATTATATGACACAGCCTTATACTCTGCCATATTTCCAGTTATAATCTTCCTGTTAAAAGCTGCTGAACGGAGTGATAAAGCATCCTGGATGGTTTTATCTACCGACTACTTCTGATTTGGTAATGATCTGATGGTATGTTTTTGGATTGTATCATCCATAAGTTTAACGGCAAACCCCACAACTACATTCGGTGAACATATTAATGTCATCAGACTTCTGCCTAAATATATCCCAGTCAACATCATCCAGGGCATCTTGCGAGGCAGCCTCTGATTGATCTGTCCATTACATGACCTCTTTCTTCACTGGAGCTCCCTGTTCTCCCAAGTTTTTGCTTATACTTTGACATAAGAAAAATAGCAGCATTATCAGATTTGCCAACTGGTAGGTGAAGCTTTACCTTATACCCTTCTTTAAATGGTGTGTAACAATGATCCAATATCCTGTCGCCTCTGGTAGGGCATGGTATGTGCTGGTACAGGTTTGACATTACACGTTGGAAGTTGCTGCTATCAAAATCACCCGCTACAATATGTAGCTGATGATGAATCTTTTTTTATTGTCTTCCTTTAGTTCAGTAGAACCATGTTCGAAAACATACATCTGCTCTTCCGTTTATCCACATCATTCTTTTTTTACCTATAAATGAAAGTAAGGAGATATTACTATATCTGTTTTTAATAGAGGGGAAGTTATTATATGGAACACTGGAGACATTGAATTAACTGTTGAAAAAATGATGGACTCATATTGGTTATTGGAAAAACACTATAGGCTCGTCACTAAACTACAGTGGCGCAATGCATGAATGGTGCTGTCATAATCAGTCTACTCTATTAATAACAAGGTAAGGAAAGAAATTCAGCAGACTTTCTTTTTTTTTTAACTAATATATTCACTCCTCACATTTAATCTTGATGTGATACAGAACTGAATTTTAGCCATGTGACTAAGCAACATTCTGCTAGAAAGAAAATGTTCTACCTCATAATTGATTAATTCACATTTTATGCAGTTTCCCAATAAACACTTTGTTATATATGTATCTTGCGAGGAGTACAGAGGTCTGAAAAAAACTGTTTCCTTTTTTATGTTGTGAAACAGTGACATCTAGCAGACAAACCTAGATCTGTATTTTATACACACTAATGAGCTCAAATATACTGCTACAACAGAAGTCTCTATGAAGAACAAATATCACACTGCATGTATAATATAGAAGTGTGGCACTCAAGTTTCCAAGAAATATATTGGGTTAAATTACATATCAAACACTGCTGCTATTCTACAAAAGACACAATTAATATAGAAACACAAACAAATAATAAAACATAAGAACGGAGATAAAATAAAACAACTCAGTAGGAAACCAATGAGTATGAAACAGAGTTGTACCGCATCCAGTTATGGTGTGATGCAATGAAGAATCCAACACTCCAGTACGGTTCATGGAAAATAGAACCAGTAGGGTTTGTAAGAGGGGTGTGGGGGGAGGGGTGAATATGCAAGTGATGATGTCAAACAAATTGAATAAAATGGGGAAGATTTGCTAAAGAAAACATGCTTCGTGCTACATTTGTCAAGTGTCTTAGGCACTTTCAGCAACATGCTTTACAAGGGGGGAATTGCTTCCTTGGAAATAGGGGGTGGCCCAAGGTGCAAAATAGTATGCATAAAAGGTGCCAGCATTTGTTTGTGCAAAGTAGGCAAACAAAAAATTGACTAGACAGTTTAAATCTGCGTTGGATCTATCATCTGACATCAGCTAGTTGTCTAAAGATTAGGATTCACATCTCATTCCCTGGGTAGCCTTACATAGAACATAATGTGTAGACATCCTGTGACAGAGTATTGTAAAGTCACATTTTTTTTATTTTTAAAGCTTATCATTTTTATCTACACATCCCAGAAGATATTCAACCAAGAGCAAAGGCAAGGAAAAAAAGATATGTACATTATGTTATCAGTATCAACACTAACATATGAACATAAGGCTGCAAACATGCATCAGTCCATCAAGTTCAGCGTGTTATCCTGCAAAGTTGATCCAGAGGAAGGCAAAAAGAATCATGAGGTAGAAGCCAGTTTTCCTCCTTTTAGGGGGGAACAATTCCTTCCCGATAAAATAACATACAATAGGGTAACCCCTAAAAACACACAAACCACGCGATCCATGCGCTCACCTGAATATAGACAAAAGGAAGAATAGAACAAACAGCATATCAGTTAACTTCACTTGTAATCCAGACATCTTTTATATCGAAGTTTTTTTTATATACATTTTTACATTATCATACTTTTTATTTTTATTTGTATTTTACCTTTAGCGCATTTGAATAATACACTGCTCAAAAAAAATAATGGGGAACACTTAAACAACACAATGTAACTCAAAGTCAATCACACTTCTGTGAAATCAAACTGTCCACTTAGGAAGCAACATTGAGTGACAATCAATTTCACATGCTGTTGTGCAAATGGGATAGACAACAGGTGGAAATTATAGGCAATTAGCAAGACACCCCCAATAAAGGAGTGGTTCTGCAGGTGGTGACCTGACCACTTCTCAGTTCCTATGCTTCCTGGCTGATGTTTTGGTCACTTTTGAATGCTGCCGGTGCTTTCACTCTAGTGGTAGCATGAGACGGAGTCTACAACCCACTCAAGTGGCTCAGGTAGTGCAGCTTATCCAGGATGGCACATCAATGCGAGCTGTGGCAAGAAGGTTTGCTGTGTCTGTCAGCGTAGTGTCCAGAGCATGGAGGCGCTACCAGGAAACAGGCCAGTACATCAGGAGACGTGGAGGAGGCCGTAGGAGGGCAACAACCCAGCAGCAGGACCGCTACCTCCGCCTTTGTGCAAGGAGGAACAGGAGGAGCACTGCCAGAGCCCTGCAAAATGACCTCCAGCAGGCCACAAATGTGTATGTGTCTGCTCAAACGGTCAGAAACAGACTCCATGAGGGTGATATGAGGGCCCGACGTCCACAGGTGGGGGTTGTGCTTACAGCCCAACACCGTGCAGGACGTTTGGCATTTGCCAGAAAACACCAAGATTGGCAAATTCGCCACTGGCGCCCTGTGCTCTTCACAGATGAAAGCAGGTTCACACTGAGCAGATGTGACAGACGTGACAGAGTCTGGAGACGCCGCGGAGAACGTTCTGCTGCCTGCAACATCCTCCAGCATGACCGGTTTGGCATTAGGTCAGTAATGGTGTGGGGTGGCATTTCTTTGGAGGGCCGCACAGCCCTCCATGTGCTCGCCAGAGGTAGCCTGACTGCCATTAGGTACCGAGATGAGATCCTCAGACCCCTTGTGAGACCATATGCTGGTGCGGTTGGCCCTGGGTTCCTCCTAATGCAAGACAATGCTAGACCTCATGTGGCTGGAGTGTGTCAGCAGTTCCTGCAAGACGAAGGCATTGATGCTATGGGCTGGCCCGCCCGTTCCCCAGACCTGAATCCAATTGAGCACATCTGGGACATCACGTCTCGCTCTATCCACCAACGTCACGTTGCACCACAGACTGTCCAGGAGTTGGCAGATGCTTTAGTCCAGGTCTGGGAGGAGATCCCTCAGGAGACCGTCCGCCACCTCATCAGGAGCATGCACAGGCATTGTAGGGAGGTCATACAGGCACGTGGAGGCCACACACACTACTGAGCCTCATTTTGACTTGTTTTAAGGACATTACATCAAAGTTGGATCAGCCTGTAGTGTGTTTTTCCACTTTAATTTTGAGGGTGACTCCAAATCCAGACCTCCATGGGTTAAAAAAAGTGATTTCCATTTTTTGTTTTTGTGTGATTTTGTTGTCATCACATTCAACTATGTAAAGAACAAAGTATTTCAGAAGAATATTTAATTAATTCAGATCTAGGATGTGTTATTTTTGTGTTTCCTTTATTTTTTTGAGCAGTGTATAAGTTTCTTTTATGAAATATTTTTTATTTAATATATCTTTATAGAATACCCTACAAGCCTTACCGATAAACCCCACCTTCCACTATTGAATCAGTATCCACCAATATAGGGAGGATCCAGTGAAATGTATATACAAGAAAAATGCATATAAATGCAAAAAACACAACTATATCGGAAGGAAAACACAACATATGAATCTAAACTATTATAGTGACAGACAGGGAACATGGACTGTAACAATTTATATTGGAGTAAATCTATATGCCCTTAATACATGTGACTGGAATAAGTGAAAATAAGGACAAAAAGAAATGTTATCAATTCCGGGTTTTCAAGCCAGCCCACTAAAGAGTATAAGAAGGGTGAGATGGAGATATGCGGGTAACCACTGATGAAGGAGTCAGGCTCAGACTCCGAAACGCATCTGGTGAAAATAAGACTGAACCTGAACATCGCACTCTGGGAGAAACAATGTCTAACCACTTCCTCTGAAGCGCTTCACTAATCGTTGTTTGTCTCCACTGTCCCGGGACCCCACTGTGCAGAGCAACATACCACGTGTAGGATACCAAGACAGCAGCGCCATAAACACGTGGGACGCCAGCTGTGAGATCCAAACGGAGGGCCGGCTGCATAGAAGCGGCAGACTGCGAACACACAGAGAATGTAATAGCAGTCAGAGTACGGTGCCACGTGGAACGCCACAGTAGGTACATGCCGGTACCTGACTGCTAATTTAACATCTATACAGACTCCAATATTATATATAGTGAAACATATATATTGATGAACTGGGCACATATGGCATATATAAAATATATATCTTGCTGAACGAGGTATATGAGTAATATTCTGAGGCACTAGATTGCAATCCAGCTGGAAACAATGTTACATATTCAGCTGAATTAACAAAGGTGAACATTTTTTCAAAGTACTACATTGTTGCAACATAATACCCTTTATAAGACTGTAGACTCCAGACTCCTTCATGTGGATCAACAAACAGAGACTGGATATTGGAAATACCTTTATTGAAAGGACTGTCTACATGCAATTAATTGTATAGCCTATATCCAACACAGTCACGACTATCAATTGACTATATATTTGCTGCTACTCACTCTTCCTAAAAAACCTTTTTGCCTTTTTTTGCTCCTCCTTATCCCCCTGGGAAGACTGTTAATATAAATTATTTACGTATATTTTTAGGAAGGTTTGTGTGTTTTTAGGGGTTACACTATTGTATGTTATTTTATCATCTACAATAAAATATTGATTTTTTTGCATTTAAAACCTTTTGAAAATATTATCTCTCTCCGTGTGATACCGGATGTAGAGTACCTGTCTATTTATCAATTGCTTACATATTTCTTCTGACTGGGTGAGTCAGCTAGACATTGTGCATCTGTACATGTTAGAAGACAGGTGAGCCACCATAATTTTATACTAACAATTCCTTCCCGTCTACAATCAAGCAATTAAAAAAACTCCCTGGTTCATCAACTCTTCTCCAAAATTCGAATAACTATAACATGTTTTAAGGCCGATTTATTGGCCTGTATTTGTGGGAGGGGCTATGCCACGCTATTTAGGCTCTTTTCCCCCTCCCCTACATCCTACGTCTGCTCAACACACCCACCCTTCCCACCCTCCTTTTCATCATCTCACCAGGGAATGGCCTCCTTCAGTCATCTCTACGACGTTGCGGTTACGGCACAAATCAAACCGTTTAGTTAACTACTAGTTAGGGTCCCGGTTCAGCGGTAGCCCCGACCACAAATAATATTATTACACACCCGAAATGCATCCAGGCCCCTCTTGAACTCTTTTAGTGAGCGCTAAAAACTTCCTAGGCCATGTGAGGCCACGTTATGTTACTGTACAACGGTCATATGGCCTAACTGCAGCTCAGCCCCATTCAAGTCAATGGGGCTCAGCTGCAATACAAAGCACACCTACTACACAATATACGTTGCTGTGCTTGGAAATATGTCAGGATCCCACAGTGCTCACCACAGCTCCGATAATCGTAGTGGCTCCCTGAAACAGCTGATCGGCAGGGCTGTCAGAACTCAGACCACTGTCAATGTGATAATGATGACCTATCTGGAGGATAGGCCATGATTATATTTACCAGAATAACCACTTTAATATAGTTATACATAGATATTAATTCTCTCCTCAGTCGTCCTTTTTCTTTGGCTACTTTCACACTGGCGTTTCTGGGTCCGCTTGTGAGATCCGTTTCAGGGCTGTCACATGCGCCCAAAACGGATCAGTTTAGCCCCAATGAATTCTGAATGGATAAGGATCCGTTCAGAATGCATCAGTTTGCCTCCGTTCAGCCTCCATTCTGCTCTGCTTGCAGCGTTTTGATGTCCGTCTGACGAAACTGAGCCAAACGGATCCGTCCTGACTTACAATGTAAGTCAATGGGGACGGATCCGTTTTCACTGACATAATATGGTGCACTTGAAAACGGATCCGCCTCCCATTGACTTTATGTGTAAGTAAAAACTTTTTTTTTTTTCTTTTTTTTTCATGGTAATGCAAACGGATCCGTTCTGAACAGATATAAGCGTTTGCATTATCGGTGCGGATCTGTCTGTGCAGATACAAGATGGATCTGCACCTAACGCAGGTGTGAAAGTAGCATAAGCTAAATAAATTATAAATGCTTCATTATGGTATATCCATACAACAAATGTCCATAGATACATATGGTCCAGAATGTGTCCCTCTGGTTTGCAGCAAGGATCCGGTGCTTTTTTGGGGGACAATAAGGGTAAAAGAAGCCCTAAGGAAAAAAGCCTTAGGGTGAAATGGCGTTGGGAGGAGGGCGCCGCCATATCAGTCTGTAATCCAGATACAGATGTAGCAGGGGTAACGCACACACTCTTAACTCAAATTTCTTTACTCATTGCGTTATCTTGAAACATGAGCCATTGAAAAGCATTTGCTTAACAGATTTAGTTGCATTTAGTTTAGATAACATGACTCATAAAGCATGTGTGTTAACCCTGCTACATCCGTATGTCTCTTCTCTTCTAATGGTATTTTAAACCCTTAATACTATGTAATGCTACCTAAATGGACTTTTCTTTGGAGTCCTTCTTATGATTATTCTTTTGTTGGATCATTTCTTATTTGATTTAAAATTTATGTTTTTAATATGACCTGATATTGTGGCGCCCCCTATTTCCTCTCTTGGATATCTGATTGCTGCCAATCCATTTATATGTGTTATTTATGATATTTTTAAACCAGTTATCAATTATTGAATAAAGCTCAGAGAGGTATTTTTCAATTTTGGGTATACAAATTGATTCTAAATTAATCAAGTTTGCAACAAATTTCACAAAAATGTCTCCACCAAACCATTCCGAAGCTTTTGCGGATGAATTGCAGATAAATTGTGTGGAAACACTATCCAGCCTCATTTTACTGTGAATATTGGCAAGGGAAACTTCGAGTGAGGAAAATATGGAGGATCACATAACACTGGGAAAAGGGGTGGGCTTGTCCTGATTAGCTCAGAGACTGACAGACAACCTGATAAGCAAATCAGGAGCAGAATTCATAAAGTTGCTTTGCTGAGAACATCATAGACCATAATTCTGTGTTCAGCTTCTGACTAGAGTTGAGCGAACACCTCGATGTTCGGGTTCGAGAAGTTCGGCCGAACTTCCCGGAAATGTTCGAGTTCGGGATCCGAACCCGACCCGAACTTCGTCCCGAACCCCATTGAAGTCAATGGGGACCCGAACTTTTCGGCACTAAAAAGGCTGTAAAACAGCCCAGGAAAGGGCTAGAGGGCTGCAAAAGGCAGCAAAATGTAGTTAAATCTCCTGCAAACAAATGTGGATAGGGAAATGAATAAAAATAAAAATAAAATAAATAAAAATTAACCAATATCAATTGGAGAGAGGTCCCATAGCAGTGAATCAGGCTTCATGTCATAGCAGAGAATCAGGCTTCATGTCATAGCAGAGAATCATGCTTCACGTCACCCACCACTGGAACAGTCCATTGTCAGATATTTAGGCCCAGGCACACAGGCAGAGGCGAGAGGTCCCATAGCAGAGAATCTGGCTTCATGTCAGCAGAGAATCAGTCTTCATGTCATAGCAGAGAATCAGGCTTCACGTCACCCACCACTGGAACAGTCCATTGTCATATATTTAGGCCCAGGCACCCAGGCAGAGGAGAGAGGTCCCATAGCAGAGATTCAGGCTTCATGTCAGCAGAGAATCAGTCTTCATGTCATAGCAGAGAATCAGGCTTCACGTCACCCACCACTGGAACAGTCCATTGTCAGATATTTAGGCCCCGGCAATCAGGCAGAGGAGAGAGGTCCCATAACAGAGATTCAGGTTTCATGTCAGCAGAGAATCAGTCTTCATGTCATAGCAGAGAATCATGCTTCACGTCACCCAACATTGGAACAGTCCATTGTCATATAATTTAGGCCCCGGCACCCAGACAGAGGAGAAAAGGTCCCATAACATAGAATCTGGCTTCATGTCAGCAGAGAATCAGTCTTCATGTCATAGCAGAGAATCAGGCTTCATGTCACCCACCACTGGAACAGGCCACTGTCAGATATTTTTAAGCCCCGGCACCCAGACAGAGGAGAGAGGTCCCATAACAGAGATTCAGGCTTCATGTCAGCAGAGAATCAGTCTTCATGTCATAGCAGAGAATCATGCTTCACGTCACCCACCACTGGAACAGTCCATTGTCACATATTTAGGCCCAGGCACCCAGGCAGAGGAGAGAGGTCCCATAGCAGAGAATCTGGCTTCATGTCAGCAGAGAATCCGTCTTCAGGTCATAGCAGAGAATCATGCTTCACGTCACAAAACATTGGAACAGTCCATTGTCATATAATTTAGGCCCCGGCACCCAGACAGAAGAGAGAGGTCCCATAACAGAGATTCAGGCTTCATGTCAGCAGAGAATCAGTCTTCATGTCATAGCAGAGAATCAGGCTTCATGTCACCCACCACTGGAACAGGCCACTGTCAGATATTTTTAGGCCCCGGCACCCAGACAGAGGAGAGGTTCATTCAACTTTGGGTTGCTCCGCAATATAATGGTAAAATGAAAATAAAAATAGGATTGAATGAGGAAGTGCCCTGGAGTACAATAATATATGGTTAAGGGGAGGTAGTTAATGTCTAATCTGCACAAGGGATGGACAGGTCTTGTGGGATCCATGCCTGGTTCATTTTTAGGAACGTCAGCTTGTCCACATTGGCTGTAGACAGGCGGCTGCGTTTGTCTGTAATGACGCCCCCTGCCGTGCTGAATACATGTTCAGACAAAACACTGGCCGCCGGGTAGGCCAGCACCTCCAAGGAATAAAAGTCTAGCTCTGGCCACGTGGACAATTTGGAGACCCAGAAGTTGAATGGGGCCGAACCCCGCTGTGAACATGCGTTGGGTGCCACCCCGCTGTGAACATGCTTCATCCTCCTCCACCTCCACCTCATCCTCGTCCTCCTCGTCCTCCAGTAGTGGGCCCTGTCTGGCCACATTTGTAACTGGCCTCTGAGTCACTTCGAAGAGACTGGCCTGAAAGTGCTAAAAATTACTCCTCTTCCTCCTCCTCCTCCTGGGCCACCTCCTCTTCCATCATCGCCCTAAGTGTTTTCTCAAGGAGACATAGAAGTGGTATTGTAACGCTGATAACGGCGTCATCGCCACTGGCCATGTTGGTGGAGTACTCGAAACAGCGCAACAGGGCACACAGGTCTCGCATGGAGGCCCAGTCATTGGTGGTGAAGTGGTGCTGTTCCGCAGTGCGACTGACCCGTGCGTGCTGCAGCTGAAACTCCACTATGGCCTGCTGCTGCTCGCACAGTCTGTCCAGCATATGCAAGGTGGAGTTCCACCTGGTGGGCACGTCGCATATGAGGCCGTGAGCGGGAAGGCCGAAGTTACGCTGTAGCGCAGACAGGCGAGCAGCGGCAGGATGTGAACGCCGGAAGCGCGAACAGATGGCCCGCACTTTATGCAGCAGCTCTGACATGTCGAGGTAGTTGCGAATCAACTTCTGCACCACCAAATTCAGCACATGCGCCAGGCAAGGGATGTGCGTCAAACCGGCTAGTCCCAGAGCTGCAACGAGATTTTGCCCATTATCGCACACCACCAGGCCGGGCTTGAGGCTCACCGGCAGCAACCACTTGTCGGTCTGTTGTTCTATACCCCACCACAACTCCTGTGCGGTGTGGGGCCTGTTCCCCAAACATATGAGTTTCAGAATGGCCTGCTGACGTTTACCCCGGGCTGTGCTGAAGTTGGTGGTGAAGGTGTGTGGCTGACTGGATGAGCAGGTGGAAGAAGAGGAGGAGGAAGCTGAGTAGGAGGTGGAGGAGAGAGGAGGCAAAGAATGTTGCCCTGCGATCCTTGGCGGCGGAAGGACGTGCGCTAAACAGCTCTCCGCCTGGGGCCCAGCCGCCACTACATTTACCCAGTGTGCAGTTAGGGAGATATAGTGTCCCTGGCCGTGCTTACTGGTCCACGTATCTGTGGTTAGGTGGACCTTGCCACAGATGGCGTTGCGCAGTGCACACTTGATTTTATCGGATACTTGGTTCTGCAGGGAAGGCACGGCTCTCTTGGAGAAGTAGTGCCGGCTGGGAACAACATACTGTGGGACAACAAGCGACATGAGCTGTTTGAAGCTGTGTGTGTCCACCAGCCTAAATGACAGCATTTCATAGGCCAGTAGTTTAGAAATGCTGGCATTCAGGGCCAGGGATCGAGGGTGGCTAGGTGGGAATTTACGCTTTCTCTCAAATGTTTGTGAGATGGAGAGCTGAACGCTGCCGTGTGACATGGTTGAGATGCTTGATGACGCAGGTGGTGGTGTTGGTGGTACATCCCATGTTTGCTGGGCGGCAGGTGCCAACGTCCCTCCAGAGGCGGAGGAAGAGGCCGAGGCGGCAGCAGCAGAAGAGGCCGAGGCGGCAGCAGCAGAAGATGCCGAGGCGGCAGCAGCAGAAGAGGTAGCAGGGGGAGCCTGAGTGACTTCCTTGTTTTTAAGGTGTTTACTCCACTGCAGGTCATGCTTTGCATGCAGGTGCCTGGTCATGCAGGTTGTGCTAAGGTTCAGAACGTTAATGCCTCGCTTCAGGCTCTGATGGCACAGCGTGCAAACCACTCGGGTCTTGTCGTCAGCACATTGTTTGAAGAAGTGCCATGCCAGGGAACTCCTTGAAGCTGCCTTTGGGGTGCTCGGTCCCAGATGGCGGCGGTCAGTAGCAGGCGGAGTCTCTTGGCGGCGGGTGTTCTGCGTTTGCCCACTGCTCCCTCTTTCGCTACGCTGTTGGCTCGGTCTCACCACTGCCTCTTCCTCCGAACTGTGAAAGTCAGTGGCACGACCTTCATTCCATGTGGGGTCTAGGACCTCATCGTCCCCTGAATCGTCTTCCACCCAGTCTTGATCCCTGACCTCCTGTTCAGTCTGCACACTGCAGAAAGACGCAGCAGTTGGCACCTGTGTTTCGTCATCATCAGAGACGTGCTGAGGTGGTATTCCCATGTCCTCATCATCAGGAAACATAAGTGGTTGTGCGTTAGTGCATTCTATCTCTTCCACCCCTGGGGAAGTGCTAGGTGGATGCCCTTGGGAAACCCTGGCAGCAGAGTCTTCAAACAGCATAAGAGACTGCTGCATAACTTGAGGCTCAGACAGTTTCCCTGATATGCATGGGGGTGATGTGACAGACTGATGGGCTTGGTTTTCATGCGCCATCTGTGCGCTTTCTGCAGAAGACTGGGTGGGAGATAATGTGAACGTGCTGGATGCACTGTCGGCCACTAATTGACTAATGCCTGTACCTGCTCAGGCCTTACCATCCTTAGAACGGCATTAGGCCCCACCAAATATCCCTGTAAATTCTGGCGGCTACTGGGACCTGAGGTAGTTGGTACACTAGGACGTGTGGCTGTGGCAGAACGGCCACGTCCTCTCCCAGCACCAGAGGGTCCACTAACACCACCACGACCATGTCCGCGTCCGCGTCCCCTACTAGATGTTTTCCTCATTGTTACCGTTCACCACAATAAGAAAAATATTATTCGGGCCAATGTATTGAATTAAAATTCTATGGCTATCTATTTAGGTACCGTATTACACTAATACAGGCACACCAGTAATGACAGATTTAGCTGAATATAAATTTGAGGCCTATTATTTAGGCGCTGGGTGACAGGTATACGTTTAATCACAGAATTAGACTTGGATCTGCACTGTAGCGTGTGTGTGAAGTTTTTGAGAATTACCCTATCAGCACCTTGAATCTAATATACCCTTTTAGGGATAGATTTAAAGTAGGCCTGATACAGCAGAAACCACTAATTTTGAGAATTGCAAATTTGGGAATTGTTTTTCAACCCAGAACAAAAACTGTGCTTTGACGGACAGTAAAAATAACTTGACCAGCTAAAACAGTACAGATTTGGATGAATATAACTGTGAGGCCTATTTTTTAGGCGCTGGGTGACAGGTATACGTTTAATCACAGAATTAGACTTGTATCTGCACTGTAGCGTGTGTGTTAAGTTTTTGAGAATTACCCTATCAGCACCTTGAATCTAATATACCCTTTTAGGGATAGATTTAAAGTAGGCCTGATACAGCAGAAACCACTAATTTTGAGAATTGCAAATTTGGGAATTGTTTTTCAACCCAGAACAAAAACTGTGCTTTGACGGTCACTAAAAATAACTTGACCACCTAAAACAGTACAGATTTGGATGAATATAAATGTGAGGCCAATTTTTTAGGGGCTGGGTGACAGGTATACGTTTAATCACAGAATTAGACTTGGATCTGCACTGTAGCGTGTGTGTGAAGTTCTTGAGAATTACCCTATCAGCACCTTGAATCTAATATACCCTTTTAGGGATAGATTTAAAGTAGGCCTGATACAGCAGAAACCACTAATTTTGAGAATCGCAAATTTGGGAATTGTTTTTCAACCCAGAATAAAAACTGTGCTTTGACGGACAGTAAAAATAACTTGACCAGCTAAAACAGTACAGATTTGGATGAATATAACTGTGAGGCCTATTTTTTAGGCGCTGGGTGACAGGTATACGTTTAATCACAGAATTAGACTTGTATCTGCACTGTAGCGTGTGTGTTAAGTTTTTGAGAATTACCCTATCAGCACCTTGAATCTAATATACCCTTTTAGGGATAGATTTAAAGTAGGCCTGATACAGCAGAAACCACTAATTTTGAGAATTGCAAATTTGGGAATTGTTTTTCAACCCAGAACAAAAACTGTGCTTTGACGGTCACTAAAAATAACTTGACCACCTAAAACAGTACAGATTTGGATGAATATAAATGTGAGGCCAATTTTTTAGGGGCTGGGTGACAGGTATACGTTTAATCACAGAATTAGACTTGGATCTGCACTGTAGCGTGTGTGTGAAGTTCTTGAGAATTACCCTATCAGCACCTTGAATCTAATATACCCTTTTAGGGATAGATTTAAAGTAGGCCTGATACAGCAGAAACCACTAATTTTGAGAATTGCAAATTTGGGAATTGTTTTTCAACCCAGAACAAAAACTGTGCTTTGACGGACAGTAAAAATAACTTGACTAGCTAAAACAGTACAGATTTGGATAAATATAAATGTGAGGCCTATTTTTTAGGCGCTGGGTGACAGGTATACGTTTAATCACAGAATTAGACTTGGATCTGCACTGTAGCGTGTGTGTTAAGTTTTTCAGAATGACCCTATCAGCACCTTGAATCTAATATACCCTTTTAGGGATAGATTTAAAGTAGGCCTGATACAGCAGAAACCACTAATTTTGAGAATTGCAAATTTGGGAATTGTTTTTCAACCCAGAACAAAAACTGTGCTTTGACGGTCACTAAAAATAACTTGACCAGCTAAAACAGTACAGATTTGGATGAATATAAATGTGAGGCCTATTTTTTAGGCGCTGGGTGACAGGTATACGTTTAATCACAGAATTAGACTTGGATCTGCACTGTAGCGTGTGTGAAGTTCTTGAGAATTACCCTATCAGCACCTTGAATCTAATATACCCTTTTAGGGATAGATTTAAAGTAGGCCTGATACAGCAGAAACCACTAATTTTGAGAATTGCAAATTTGGGAATTGTTTTTAAACCCAGAACAAAAACTGTGCTTTGACGGTCACTTAAAATAACTTGACCAGCTAAAGCAGTAATGACAGATTTGGATTAATATAAATGTGAGGCCTATTTTTTTAGGCGCTGGGTGACAGGCTCAACTTGCCCCTGAAGTAGTATATGGCCAAAAAATAACCACACTATTGATGGTTAAATGCACTTCGTGACAGGCTCAACTTGCCCCTGATGTAGAATATGGCCCAAAAATAACCACACTATTGATGGTTAAATGCACTTGATGAAAGCTTGACACTGATGTAGGATATAGCAAAAAATAACCACACTATTGATGGTTAAATGCACTTGGGTGACAAGGTCAGCTTGCCCCTGATGTAGTATATGGCCAAAAAATAACCACACTGTTGATGGTTAAATGCACTTGATGAAAGCTTGACCCTGATGTAGGATATAGCAAAAAATAACCACACTATTGATGGTTAAATGTACTTGGTGGCAGCTTGTGCTGGCGCACAAGCAAGCCACAAAATGGCCGCCGATCACCCCAGAAAAAAGTGACTGAAAAACGCTCTGGGCACCCTAAAAACACTGAGCAATTGAATAGCAGCAGTTCAATGATCCACAGCTGTAGATCGATCACTGAATGAAGTTTTTTGGAGGAGGTAATCACTGCCTAATCTCGCCCTAACGTCGCAGCTGCAACCTCTCCCTACACTTGTATCAGCAGAGTGACGTGCAGCGCTACGTGACCCAAGCTTATATAGAGGCTGGGTCACATGCTGCACTGGCCAATCACAGCCATGCCAATAGTAGGCAAGGCTGTGATGGCCTCTTGGGGCAAGTAGTATGATGCTTGTTGATTGGCTGCTTTGCAGCCTTTCAAAAAGCGCCAAGAAAGCGCCGAACACCGAACCAGAACCTGGACTTTTACGAAAATGTTCGGGTTCGTGTCACGGACACCCCAAAATTCGGTATGAACCCGAACTATACAGTTCGGGTTTGCTCATCCCTAGTCAGGACCTGTGTGTGCGTGATCTGGTGTGGCTGTCCACTAAGAATATCAAGTTGAGAGTGCCATCTTGGAAACTGGGTCCAATATTTGTTGGTCCGTATAA